>NW_022475267.1:341969-345426 GCF_009193585.1 Aspergillus caelatus
GTCTTTCCTCAACCAGGTGACAGCAGTCAACAACCTGTCTTTCCTCAGCCGGGTGGCAGCCAGCAGCCTGTCTTCCCTCAACCAGGTGGTGACAGCAGCCAGCAGCCCGTATTTCCTCAGCCGGGTGATGGCAGTAGTCAGCAGCCTATCCCAACTCCCGCTGACCAACAGTATGTGGCGGCGCCTAAATGTCCAGAGGGCAATGACAAAGTTTATCCTGCACCGGATGGTGGCTTCTTCAAACTTCAATGCAGTACCCACGGCTGGTTCGGAACTCTGCAGACGACGACTGCAAACACCTATCAGCAATGTATCGACACCTGCAGTGAAACGGATGGATGCCTCGCCATCAACTGGGATTCTGAGAATGGCGCCAACTCTAATTCCAAGACTTGTACTCTGATGAAGTCGGACAAGGTTGGGAATACCTCGTGTCCCAACCACGACTATGCATACGCAGTACCTCCACCTACTATTCCCCAGACAACTGAACTGGTGCCTCAATGCACAACCGAGTGTCCTGGGGCGGACCACCGCCAGTACACCAGTCCCAACGGAGAAGTCTTCAAGATGAATTGTGGTAAGCGCCATGGCGCAGAGTACCTTACCACCCTGGACACTGGTTCCCTGAAAGAGTGCATGGATGCCTGCTCCGAACTGGTTCCCTGCCACAGTGTCGACTACCATGCCCGTTCGAAGAAGTGCTACCTCTCCAACCATCAAGGAGAGCCTATCATCGATGCTCCGGGGTTCAACAGCGCGTACAGCATTGGCTGTGCTGGAGCTTGCGAGGATAAGTCCTGTGGTTGCAAGAATGCGTGAATCTCACTGCATTCTTAATATCCACCACCTTTTCAGGTATTGTAGAGAGTTCTTTTAGCGGTGTAAGATGGGACAGGAGTCAAGAGTGGTTTTAAGAAGTTGTTTTTGGAGTACGCGCCATGATTGAGATTCGGTACTCGCATGTCAGCTTGCCGAAGGTCATTGGCACTATGGGTCTTGTTAAAGTAGTTGCTATGTATGTATGAATGGGCTCCAAATGTATGAATGCCGTTGGGAGCAGAATACTTCTAGGATTCACACCGCAGTCCCCTGCGTACGGGGGAATCCTCCGTAATAGTAGGTATTCCTTAACTCGGTCTGCACAATCAATCGCTCATACGGCTTTTACTGGACTATCAGAATAATCAACCTTTGTCTTTATGTCAGCTCTGTCACCTTGAACGGGATTCACATAGACATTTTATTCTTCCACATAATTTTAACAACTTTGGTCACGTAGTCGGGTAGTATTGAATAAATATATTTACCTTCGGTACATGCGCTGTGGGCCGTGGCGGTTTTCAACCACTCCACAAGGTCAAAATTTTGTATCATTGCCATGACTACCAGACTATACTGATTTGAATATTGTCACTGAAACTTACCTTATCGAACATAGTGGAATTGCTTGACCTGAAATATCGAAAGCATGCAATGTCTCCGCCATCGTCTCAACTTCGGTCTTGGCAACGCCAAGTATCGGATCTCACGAACGAGACCCCAGTTATGTAAGTTATATAAATATCTTCACGTTTGTCTACAAATGTGTTCAATCGATCTAACACGGGGGGAAATGGTATATTGGGACTGGAGAGTCACCCTTTAATTGTGGCGATCTTTGTCAAGCTTGCAGTGTGCCATGGAACTACCGTATTGGCGCGAATGCAAATCAGAGGCAAGGAACTTTTCGTACTTCTTCCAAACCCAGAAAATCATACCACCTGGTGCCCACATCACTGGATCGCAGGGATATAGCAAGTGACCATCCAACACGTTACTTATTTACTTCCCAGTAGTCGAATACAGCGAGCTAACTATGCGAGTGTCTCTCTCCTCCGGGTAGATGATATTCGGATACTAGTCGCCCTGGTAGGAGTGCATCCTGTAGCTGATATTGGTGGCTAAAGGTTTAATGCAGGTTGTACCACAGAGGTAATATAATTTTGAGCTTTCTTAAACCCCACCTAGCCTTAGTAAATGGGCTGATTTACAGATATTGTTTTGAACCTTCTATTAGTACCTATTATAGGCCCGGCTCTACAACAGAGCCCCAAAGGAGCCTAGGCAACGATGATATGAGCGAGAGAGATTTGGGCTATTTTTAGACGATGCGTAGGCTAGAAGACCGCAATTTGAGAATGCTGATTCAATGTGGAGTCAAGGTCATGTCGGAACATGAACACAGCGCTAAGACATCGAGATATCCATTCATATTGAGCATTGGAGAAGGGATCAGGAACACACCAAATGCATGGATCTTACTTGTCATAGGCATGGACCCAGTATTTGAGTGGTCCGAACCAGGTATAATCCTAACACACGCACTTATGATTTCCCCTTGAGCCCTAGTAACATATAATCAACCCAGCAACACCATCCGCATGGCTGTCTCAAGTGACCTTATTCTCCCTGTCAATCTGGATCACTGCAACGGTCGAGAGTACTGCAATTGCAAAGGATCCGTGAGGAATTCTCACCATGCGACCTGCCTAACCTGCGGACACTCTTCAACTCATCATCACCCCGACTAAACTCTTACACTGCAAATCAGGTGAAATATACCTTGAAAATACAGAATAGGTTTCTTTTTCTTGCTGTACGTAAACTATAACTTCTACAGACATGAAATCCCTCTGTTTGTGCACAGTCACTGCATGCGTGTAGATGGTGGTTTTTTATCTAAACTCTTCGGAATCATTTGCTTTGTTGTTTTGACCCCGGCCTTGATCGGCTATCTGTCAAGTATGACATGTTCCATCTTGAGGGCTTATGGATCTGGACGGTTCAACAAAACTCCAACAATCTTTGTTGTTGGATCTGGTGGTGGCGCGGGTTCGTTGATAATTCCCAGTTTCTATTTAGCTAGAAAAAGTTACATGACGAAGTGTGAAAACTAGTAATCGCTTACTGAGCCTAGGCTAATACAATAATATACTGTGTATTATGTAGATTTTGCTTTGGGGGCAGGCAATTAGTTCATGCAGGAGAATTGAATTCTCTAGCCACAAAAAAAAAAAGGAAAAGAAAATGACAGAAAAACATACAACAGGAGGGATTCGCTGGTGGTCACCCACCCAACTACTAACCTCCCGGCGTGTGGCTTAAGTACGGCTGAGCGGACGGGAAGCCCTGTTCTCCACACCCTATGGTCGTATGTACTGGATTGTCTTGGGGAGTGGCATTTATTGTGCAGTCAAAGATAAAACGGCGCAAAGAGGTATGCCGACATTTATAAAGAAAAACACATACAGATAATATGGGGTAACATGCATGCCAAACATGACCGAACGGGTATCTTTGCAGTTCTCGATGGCGCTGGGCTCTATATGGTACATTGGTGTATTAACCATTTGTAATAATTGCGATTTCCTCCGGCACAAGATGTGCTTTATCAGTCAACGCTGTCATCTCCCAA
>NW_022475267.1:345436-375525 GCF_009193585.1 Aspergillus caelatus
CGCATGCTATTTGAACCTATGTATACGTTTAAACCCCCAGAGGATTTACAAGGGATAATACGAAACAATGTTTTCGTTTCTCTTTTCCAGAATGTATGATTGGTGCCTGACTGCCTAAGGAACCGCCCACGTGGGGAATCAGATAAGGCGTGATTGCCCAATCGGGGAGAGAAAATGACCCCGCCCTCAGAATTTATCGCCAAAGGAATTTCCAGGTTGCATTGGATGCCCTCATTCCCTCTACTTCGCCGTTCCCTCGCAACCCTCACAACTAAACCCCTTAGGAAAATCGAGTCTGCCAAGCAACTTGCCAAAAGAATGGGTTCTCTTCCTAACACTTACACGGGTTCGTTTCCCCTCATTCTGCGACATGAGCAACTGGTACTGACCCCATCGCTCCTATAGACCCTGTCCGTATTGCGGTCATCGGTGGAACTGGTCTTCGCGAACTGCCTGGTTTCACTCAGGTTGCTTCCTTGAACATCTCGACTCCCTGGGGCACTCCCTCCTCCCCGATCACCATCCTGCACCACAACTGCTCTCACAACAACCAGACCGTCGCTGTCGCTTTCCTCAGTCGTCACGGCCTGCACCATCAGATTGCCCCCCATGAGGTGCCTGCCCGCGCCAACATCGCTGCCCTGCGCTCTATTGGTGTCCGCACCATCATTGCCTTCTCGGCCGTCGGTAGCTTGCAAGAGGAGATCAAGCCCCGCGACTTCGTGATTCCAGACCAGGTCATTGACCGTACCAAGGGCATCCGGCCTTTCACATTCTTCGAGGGAGGTGTGGTTGCTCACGTTCCTTTCGGAGACCCCTTCGATGAGGGTGTTGCCAAGGTTGTGAGGGCTTGCGGCCACAGCCTCGAGGGCGAGGGTGTTGTGCTGCATGACCGCGGCACATTGGTGTGCATGGGTATGTAATTCGTCCAATCCGGTCGCTGCGACAAGTATCTGTATAATCAGTTACTGACTCTTCCCCCAGAGGGACCTCAATTCTCCACCCGTGCTGAGAGCAAGCTCTACCGCTCCTGGGGTGGCAGCGTCATCAACATGTCCTGTCTTCCTGAGGCGAAGCTGGCTCGTGAGGCCGAGATTGCCTACCAGATGATCTGCATGTCCACTGACTATGACTGCTGGCACGAAGCTACCGCAGATGTCACTGTGGAAATGGTCATGGGAAATATGAAGGCCAATGCGGAGAACGCTAAGCACTTCGTCACTGCCGTCCTCGATGAGCTCGCCTCTGACAAGAACTCGGAACTCGTTCAGGCCAAGCATGTGGAAGGCTCTGTCAAGTTTGGTCTCAGCACCGCCCAGCCTAACTGGAGCCCTGAAGCTAGAGAGAGGATGAACTGGCTTTTCCCTGGATACTTCAACTAATTCATTTACTATTAGAGAAGGTGCTTGAACATACCAACATACACATGTTTTCCTTGCGATAGATGTCTATAGTTGATTATGAACTTATGAATAAAGTCTGTGCCAATGATGCATTTTTCGTGATTGTTCTTAATCTGTTCTTCTTTATTTGTCATTGAATCGTGTTATCAGTTTCATTTTCCATTCCATCAGAGATTGGCGACGAGACAAACAAATATTCACTGAGCGTGAGTCCTGTCGCCGAGAACTCGTGCGCACAAGTTGATACAAAGAGGCTGATTATGTCGGCGCTGCCTGTGATAGGCAAGTATTCTTTAACACGTACACTTACTCCCATGAATTGTTTGTCCTCACCATCTGCCCCGTCAGTCACGACCATGGACTACATCATAGACCCCGAAGGAGATATGCTCCTGATCGTGGAGGAATGCTCGGGAAATCTTCATCTGGATTTGGTTCAGAAAGGTAATCGTCTCAGGCCGACTAAGGTTTGTTTAAGGAAACACTAATCTTGCTGTGTTGTATACTAGAATCTTCAACTCCAGCAGCTCTTCCCCTAGGACCTACTTTAGACGCGCAGGCAATCGATGAGCTGGCTCTGATCCCAACTCAGTCCCAGACCCCGTCTCGGCACGCTTTAGATAACGCTTCCTCCGCAGCTAATAGTGGCCAACCTGTCATCTTTGTCAAAACGGTGATGCTCAAGATTCGCGTGTCCTCAAAACACTTGACCCTTGCATCTTCCTACTTCCGCCAGAGGCTAGTCCCAGAGACGGC
Source organism: Aspergillus caelatus (assembly GCF_009193585.1). Classification (NCBI taxonomy): domain Eukaryota; kingdom Fungi; phylum Ascomycota; class Eurotiomycetes; order Eurotiales; family Aspergillaceae; genus Aspergillus; species Aspergillus caelatus. The sequence goes on from NW_022475267.1 coordinate 347,596, forward strand.
CGATCACAGGCCAGTCGAAAAAGATGTGGTCCCAGCATGCGTTGAAGATGTCGATGCCTTGCTTATCATGCTGGACATCATCCATGGTCAAACCAGGAAAGTGCCGCGTTTAATTAGCTTCAAAAAGTTGTTCATGATTGCGGTGCTTGTGGAGCACTATGAATGCGTCGAAGCAATGGAAGCGTTTGCTGAAGTGTGGACCGAGAACCTCAAGGGCGAAATCCCTCTAGTGTATTCAGAGGACTTGGTCAAGTGGATCGGTATTGCTTGGATCTTTCGACTGGAGAGTCTGTTCCAAAAGACTACTCGTACTGCAATCCGCAGATGCACCGGGCCAATCTCCGCCATGGACGTTCCAATTCCGCTTGCGTTAATCGGTGAGTGGTTATCATATACCCCCTTGTCTAATGTCCATTTAGTGCCATCGATAGATGCTAATGATATTGCTGAACCAGAGGAGATCGAGTATTCCCGGCAGAGCACCGTCGATGATATAGTCGACCGCCTTTTCAGGCGAATCAACTGGGAGCTAATGCCCGACACCAACCTCTATTGCTGCGGCGACTGTGACGCAATGATCCTCGGAGCCCTCGTGCGCCAGCTGAAGATTCATGAGCTCTACCCACTGCCATTGCCTCCTTTCCGAGGGATCAGTGTAGATTTCTTGCTGCAAACATTGACCACATTGCCCGAGCCCCGTTGCTATGAGCTGGTTCATTCTATCTGCGGGAAGTTGTCCAAGTGTCACCTTATGCCGAAGGCGAAGGACTTGGTGGAGAAAGTGGACAAAGAGGTAACAGGTCTAGTGCTCAGAAACGCTCACTTCTGACCGGCATACAGCCAGCCCATGACGTGAGATCCTTTCTATCTGTGGGTCGTGGAGGCAGGGCCCAAGGTACGGGAGGAAAACTTTTGATAAATCATTGGTAGTAGAGAGGGTTAGGATTTGGTCTGAGAAGACGACATGTCTATCATAGGGCATTTGGGATGGTATGGATCTTCACGATCGGTTAATACTGGAATTACTGGTTTATGATGTTACCCTTGCATGTTGAATAGCTAGTTGGCCGGTGACAGACAATGCAGTGTTTTAATCTGAGCAGTCCTTGATGGCTTCGGGACCCATTTTGACCCGCTGATGGCACGATTGATATCAGTGGCCAAGACGGCCGGACGTCAACGCCACCCAGCTTGGCTGGAAATATTCCGTTTACAATAATCATAACACTAGCCTATATGAGAAATTGACAAGGTACAATCCAGAGAATAAAGGCCGCTGATAGGTGGAATCAATCCCTCAGCGAATTCGGAGCTGTTGGATATCTCCTTTTCCAGTTTCCCGTCCAACAAACATCATTGTCGGACTAGAGATACCTTTCTAGGATTAGATCCCGAGACATTACTTGCAGCCTAATTATTTTGAGACTTGTCGATTTCGGAACTAATGTTGCTTTGATTTCCAATATTCCCTTTCGAGCGTTGACATAGGCCATAGACCACAACCTTGCGGTCGGTGCGACACAGCGTGGCTGGATAGGGCTATTGAAGATCACCCCTTTGATCAGCCACATGAAATTCCAGAGAGATTGAGACAAAGAGAAGCGAATTCAACCTGTTCGAGGGGAAAACACGGAAATGACCTCTCCGAAGAGAAATGGAACAGAAAATGTCACTTCCCCTGACGATCGAAGGATCCATATCCAGTGATCGACAGGTACTCTTGCTATTCATGGCCCTATGTGGTTCGACTAGCACACTAACATTTAACCGACTTGATCACCCCCTCCCCGGGTTTATTTATGTGGGTTATGAAGCCTTACCACCTTAATTAGCCAGTTTATGTCGTCTGACCGGTCTTATACTTTCCCAATATGCGGGGCATGTGCAAGTTGGACTTGAGCCGGACGATGGGCTGCGAAGATCACTCCCTGTTACGGTTGCATATCATTTACCGAATGGGCAAAAAGACTGGCAGCTAATCCAAACGGCCCAAAGCGTCTCCCCCGCCACAGGTTCAGGTTTCTGCAGTGTTTACGGATTCGTTGCCGGATTGGACTAGTCTTGACAACCACTAGCTCTGGAGTCCAGTCATGTTGGCATCTAACTCGATAGTTCTTCAGCGCCTGGTAAAGATTAACATGGAGGAGCCAATAGATGCCCTTGGCACGCGAGCGCGCGGGCTGCGCGCCGCATTCCGGCATTATTTCCACCCTGGCTTAGCTTGTGCTGTGACCAGTGTGCAGCACACTGTCCATGGTGGATGATACCTGCAGCCTTAAATCACGATCCCATGACCGAGCACCCTGCGTTGCGGCCTTCCGACGTATTCCTATAAAGATTCGCTCCCCCCTCTCTAGCTTAATGACGCCTTATCGCTAGTCGGCTTTTCTTGGCCTCTAGTTCTCTACCATGACTGCCTTCCCGGCCTATTTGGCTCTTTTGTCTTACTTGGTCCCGGGGGCTCTGTCCGCCCCCGGGGCAGAGACTCTGACATCACGAGCCTCTGCAGAAGCTTACTCCCCTCCATATTACCCGGCTCCGAATGGAGGATGGGTATCCGAATGGGCCAGTGCCTACGAGAAGGCACACCGGGTTGTAAGTAATATGACCTTGGCCGAAAAGGTGAATCTCACAAGCGGCACGGGTATCTACATGGGTCCTTGTGCCGGCCAGACTGGCAGTGCTCCCCGGTTCGGGATCCCCAATCTGTGCCTTCACGATTCTCCCCTCGGAGTCCGCAATTCGGATCATAATACGGCATTCCCGGCTGGCATCACGGTAGGGGCCACATTTGACAAGGACTTGATGTATGAACGCGGAGTCGGTCTTGGTGAAGAGGCGCGAGGAAAGGGTATCAACGTTCTTTTGGGGCCGTCGGTGGGCCCGATCGGGCGGAAGCCCCGGGGAGGTCGCAATTGGGAGTCGTTCGGAGCAGATCCCAGTTTACAGGCCTTTGGGGGCTCGTTGACCATTAAAGGAATGCAAAGCACGGGTGCCATCGCGTCGCTCAAGCATCTTATCGGAAACGAACAGGAGCAGCATCGCATGAGCAGTGTTATCACTCAGGGCTATTCGTCGAATATCGATGATAGGACTATGCATGAGTTGTACCTGTGGCCATTTGCGGAAAGTGTAAGGGCTGGTGCTGGTTCGGTCATGATTGCGTATAACGATGTAAGCTAGTCTCCGCACCTTAACCTCGGACTGATTGTCTAAGTGGATTGTAGGTCAACAAATCTGCCTGCAGCCAGAATAGCAAGCTCATCAATGGAATCCTCAAAGATGAGCTGGGCTTCCAGGGTTTTGTTGTTACCGACTGGTTGGCTCACATTGGAGGAGTTTCATCAGCGTTGGCTGGTCTGGACATGAGCATGCCGGGTGACGGGGCTATCCCACTCCTGGGCACGAGTTATTGGGCGTGGGAGCTGTCGCGCTCCGTGCTTAATGGCTCAGTCCCGGTCGAGCGTCTGAATGACATGGTAGGCACGCTGGCGCTACCCGTTTGGTCTTTGCCTAACGTGAAGAATTATAGGTCACGCGAATCGTCGCAACATGGTACAAAATGGGACAGGACAAAGACTATCCGCTACCAAACTTCTCATCAAACACCGAGGACGAGACTGGACCGTTGTATCCCGGCGCCTTATTCTCCCCAAGTGGCGTTGTCAATCAGTACGTCAATGTCCAGGGCAACCACAATATCACAGCCCGGGCCGTCGCCAGAGACGCAATTACGCTGTTAAAGAATGACGATAATGTGCTACCTCTGAAACGGAATGACACCTTGAAGATCTTTGGCACCGATGCTGGGACCAATTCGGACGGGATCAACTCGTGCACTGATAAAGGCTGCAACAAAGGCGTACTGACCATGGGCTGGGGAAGCGGAACATCCAGACTCCCGTATCTCATCACGCCGCAAGAAGCGATAGCCAATATCTCATCCAATGCCGAATTCCACATCACGGACACGTTTCCTTTGGGTGTCTCTGCAGGTCCCGATGACATTGCAATCGTTTTCATCAACTCGGACTCCGGCGAGAACTACATCACCGTCGATGGCAATCCAGGAGACCGTACGCTGGCCGGGCTGCACGCATGGCACAACGGTGACAACCTTGTCAAAGCCGCTGCAGAGAAATTTTCAAACGTCGTCGTTGTGGTGCATACCGTGGGACCTATCCTGATGGAAGAATGGATCGACCTCGACTCCGTCAAAGCGGTGCTCGTCGCTCACCTACCGGGACAGGAGGCAGGCTGGTCATTAACCGATATCCTCTTCGGGGACTATAGCCCGAGCGGCCATTTACCTTACACCATCCCTCGCAGTGAATCAGACTATCCGGAGAGCGTCGGACTCATCGCTCAGCCATTCGGCCAAATCCAAGACGACTACACTGAGGGCCTCTATATCGATTACCGACACTTCCTGAAAGCAAACATTACTCCTCGATACCCATTCGGACATGGCCTCTCCTACACCAAGTTCAACTTTTCCGAACCCAACCTATCCGCCATCAAACCCCTGGACACAGCCTACCCCGCCGCGCGACCCCCCAAAGGCTCCACACCCACATACCCCAACACCAAGCCCGCCGCGTCAGAAGTCGCCTGGCCCAAGAACTTCAACCGCATCTGGCGCTACCTCTACCCCTACCTAGACAACCCGGAAGGTGCAGCCGCCAACTCATCAAAGACATACCCCTACCCAGACGGCTACACCACGGAGCCCAAGCCCGCCCCTCGTGCCGGTGGAGCAGAAGGAGGCAACCCAGCCTTGTGGGACGTGGCCTTTTCGGTACAGGTCAAAGTCACGAACACCGGTTCTCGGGGTGGCCGTGCCGTTGCCCAGCTGTATGTGGAATTGCCCAGTAGTTTGGGACTGGATACGCCGGCTCGACAGCTACGGCAGTTCGAGAAGACCAAGATCCTGGCTGCGGGGGAGAGTGAGGTCCTTACGTTGGATATTACGCGCAAGGATCTTAGTGTTTGGGATGTTGTTGTTCAGGACTGGAAGGCGCCTGTCAAAGGGGAGGGAGTTAAGATCTGGGTTGGGGAGAGCGTTGCGGATTTGCGGGTTGGGTGTGTGGTTGGGGAAGGGTGTTCTACTTTGGAGTAGGTTGGGTTGGTTTGTATATTTGTGGTTCAGGCTGGCGTTTGTCGTTTTTGAACTTTACATGTCAGCATTATATACTGGTAGTAATATTATTTTGCATATATCACTAAGACTTGGATGTTCTCAGGAGTTGAATCAGATATCATGCTTGTATACACAATTCAGTGCACATATTCAGACGGATAGTATATTTAGAGAACATTGTGTATACAGAATAAACGAGCACCATCAAAGAAGGAATGCTGAGATAAGTAAATCAGGATATAAACAAACGGAAATACGAGACAAAGGTAGGATTCAGATATGTTAACAAGAGAAGCTCATATCATATATGGTCAGCTGTACCCGAACGAAGGTGATCACCGTTTGTCTATTTTCATGCTACTGTATATGTAATTTATCAGATAATATCTAATACATTGACGAGCGTTGGTTCATTCTCTATGACCTACTACCGGTGGCTCCTCTCGACATTGCTGCTCCGAGAAGAATACGCGGGAATATTACCCACTCAGCACGGGTCAAGTGCCAGTGGATATCTTAGAGTTCGAGCCGAGCCGTGAGACTTCAATAAGATGTGGATGTTGGCTTGTAAGAGATCGACTGTATCGGTAAGTTCCAGTCCGAACAACTAGGTTGTGAGATATGAGTGGTCTAATTGTTTAATATCGGCATGACCTACTTTTTCATTTACCTACTGGTTATTTAACTCGAGTATTCTAAATCACTCTGTCTTCTCATTTGCTTTGTCGCTTATAATTTTTACTAGTCGGGGTGACATCGAAGGAGTCGAATAAGCTCTTGTGGGGTGACAACAAAAAAAGAAAAAAGAAATGAAATGACAGGAAACTATACCATCCATGGCCTAGTGTGGATCTTCCAGCGGGAGACGGACTGAACCTTAAGGGTTTTCACCAATCATTGCATCCAAATCATCCTGAGTGAACATGACTCATGTCTTGGCTGCATCCACAGTGGATTTCGTCCACTCTTGTGATTGGGGGCCTGAATACAGGTATCTTGAGGTTCATACAATATTTATATCATCAGTATGCCACAACTATCTGGATGCTTTCTGAGAAGTATTATCCCGCTCGACAAGTCAAAGCCGCGACTTTGTCAAGGCCTCTCCTTGGTTTCCCTATAGAAGGGAACTTGTCAACCGACGACTGATATCGGAAGTCGTTCTATCACCCTGTCTTCCTTCGATTCCCCGGATAAGTCTGCACATATGGTGCCCGCAATCATGAAAACGTTCTTCACCTCAAAAGGCAAACCGCTAGGGAAACCAACCTTCGACATGGCTCCTGACGAATCTCAACTAGAGAAGGAGGAGTCCCATTCGACTGGAACGCTCAGAGACTTACAGAACGGCGACAAGCAAGAAGACGAGCCTCAATACCCCGGCCCATTCACGCTAATAATCATCGTCCTAAGCTTGAACCTTGCCATGTTCCTCGTGGGACTCGACAACACCATCATTTCGAGCGCCATCCCAAAGATTACCGACCAATTTCACGCTCTCGGCGACGTGGGCTGGTATGCCAGCGCTTACCTCCTCACAAACTGCGCCTTCCAATTGATATGGGGGAAACTATTCACTTTTTACGTGATCAAATGGGTCTACCTCACGGCGTTGTTTATCTTTGAACTGGGGTCTCTGATCTGCGCCGTGGCCCCGAGCTCGACGGCGCTGATTGTCGGCCGTGCCATTGCAGGCATCGGCGGCGGTGGTGTTGGTAACGGTTCCTTCCTGCTCATCGCCCACTGTGTGCCTCCACGCCGACGTCCGGCGTTCATCGGCATGATGGGTTCCATGTATGGCATTGCGTCCATCGCGGGTCCTCTGATGGGTGGTGCATTCACGGACAATATTTCCTGGAGATGGTGTTTCTACATTAACCTGCCTCTCGGCGTGCTTCCCGCTATCATCATTACCTTTTTCATCGCCCCGTTCCGCGGAAGCAAGAAAGGCGAGGTTGGTTTCCTGAACCAGCTCAAGCAGATGGATCTTCCAGGAACCGTATGTCTTTTGCCCGGTGTCATTTGCCTGCTGCTCGCGCTTCAGTGGGGCGGCTCTGTCTACCCCTGGAAGAATGGCCGCATCGTCGCTCTGTTTGTGCTTGCCGGTCTTCTCTTCATTGCATTCATTGTCATTCAGTGTATCAGTGGAGATCGTGCGACAGTGCCAGGCCGTGTCTTCAGCAACCGGAACGTCTGGGGATCTGCTCTATTTGGTTCCTGTGTGACCGCCGGCTTCTTCCTCTTACTATACTATGTAAGCTCCACAGAAATCAACCAAAGACACGAACTCTACTAACCCCAACCCAAGATCCCAATCTGGCTTCAAGCCGTTAAAGGCGCCAGCGCCATCAAGTCGGGGATCATGAATCTCCCCATGCTCCTAGGCAGCGTCATCTTCTCCCTACTAGGCGGCGCCCTCACCTCCATAATCGGCTACTACATGCCCTTCGCCTACCTCACCGTGATCCTCATGTCCATCGGCAGCGGCCTCCTCTCCACCCTGCAAGTGGACTCCGGCCACGCCCAATGGATCGGCTACCAATTCCTCGTCGGCGCCGGAGTGGGCAGCGGCCTACAGACGGCATTTGCCGCGCCCCAATGTGTCCTACCCCTCGAAGACATCTCAATCGGCACCGCCGTCGTCATCTTCACGGAGAACCTGTCCGCCGCTGTCTTCGTCTCGGTAGCCCAAAACGTGTTCTCGAATCAGCTGAGAACTAACCTCGCCACGTACGTGCCTGAGGCTGACGCGAGTGCTATCTTGTCTGGTGGCGCTACCGATATCAAGAATCTTGTGCCGCAAGACCTCTATCAGGGTGTTTTGTTCGCCTATAACAAGGCTCTGGATCAGACGTTTTATGTTGGGGTTGCTCTGTCTTGTTGTGCGGTTCTGGGTGTTTTGGGTATGCAGTGGATATCGGTGAAGAAGCAGAAGAAGAAGAAGAAGGATGATATATCGTCTGAGTAGATTTAGATCGGCACTTACTCTTGGTTTAGTGCTTAATTAGACATTCATGAATTGATGCCCTGTTTCATGCCAATCATCTTCCTATTAATGTTCTGCATAAGATAAAAGTCTAGATCAGCTTCACTATTATTGACATGTAACTGAAGATGATAAAACCATACTAAGGATATACGGAGTACAAACCAATGCAAAAAGCTCGCCAGAATTAACCAACCTCACAGTCCACATCCCCCGCCAGATCTATCACAAGAAGTACATCTTGTATGAGAATAGCATGACGAAGACGGAAGTCGGACCAAATAAGGCCCTCCCGGATAAGATTATATACGCAGTGGCGCCGGCCCGGCGAAGCTATCCTCGTTAGGGTTTCCCTTGATTGACTCATCCTCGGAGCCGTCGTATAGAACCATTTTATTCTGTTTCCTTTCTATTTCTCGGAATGGTTTCCCTCCTCTAGTCTGATGGATTCCTGTCTATATTATATAGTCATCACGTTTGGATATATTATCAACACTTAAATAACTAGGAACAGGGTTGACATCAATCAGAAACGGTCTATTCGAGTATCAGTTTACGTACTCCCATACTCAGCACCTCATACTCAAAATCACAAAAATAAAAAAACCATCAAAACCCCAAATCCAAACTCCAGAATATAACCAGAATCAGAGTAACAGTCCACCATTCACCTCAAGGTAAAGTCCACAAACATACAAACTAACAAATCCACCAGACGCACCAGAATTATCAACCCAACAAGAGAACAAACAATGGCCCCCAACCCAGGCCAAACCCTATCCTCTAAATCATCTGAACCATCAACTCCTCCCAATACCTCAAACCCCGATACCTCACCCCCGAGAACCCAATACCAGATCAACAAGAAACACTACACCTCTAAACGCTCCTACAGCCAGAGACGGCTAGATCAGATCGCCAGAGTGCAGGCCGAGCTGCAGCAGGCCAAGGATGAGTGTGAAGCGTTGGAAATGTATGTTTATCAGCTGGAAGAGGAGAGGGAATGGTTGAGGTATATTCTTCGGGGGGAGGGGTAGTGTTCTTTTGTATTTCCAAGGTATAATTATAGGGGTTTATTAGGATGTTGTGTGCTATGCTTCTGTGAAAGGGGGATATATGCTTTGCTTCGCTGTGTATGTTATAGATGGATGGTGGAAGATACCAGTTAGTGATGAAGAGTAAAGAGGTATATTTGTAAGAGGGAATCCTATCAGCTGTGGTAAAGAACATAGAATATTGATCCATTCACCCTTAAGATATACCTCCTCCGCCACCAAAGAACTATTCTCAGGTTGTTATCAGTCATCTAACAACTTGAACCTGAAGCGTAATCCCCGTCCTGACCAACAAGGCATGACACACAGTTAGGAATTAGTCAGAACTATCACTAGGATTGGCTAATGACTCAAGTTAGATGTTAATATGTGCTGTCGTAATTAAGAGGGCCGACGGACCATATAAAAGACTCTCAAGTAAACAAGGAAAAACAACTTTATTGCGTCTGTCTCGCCAAACTCAACCGTCCCCCGGCCCATAAATCATACCTCGATATCCCTGTCATTCGGGAAGTACTCGTATCTCAACATGATTTTCGATAAGCCAGGGTAAGAAAAATCACAAAATTCCAAATTCCAGATAACAAGAAGCAAACACTGCATGCATGATATATGCAAAAGGTCACTCTCCCACCCGGGGTGCACGCTACGCACTCGGTTCGTCAAAACGCTGAAGCCACGGCCCCTGTAGTAAAAAGAAGGTCTGAAGAGACTATCGATTGTGGAGCGCAAGACGTAGATAGTGTTCTTGTTATTGGTTTGTTGGCCTTCTTCAAATTTGTCTTAAGCGTGGCTTGATTTGAAGATTGCTACGCTTAGAGCCACGCTGAGCGTTAAATATAGTGCGATGTCCTTCCATGACATTATAAGGTTTTTATCCTCGTAGGCCTTCATGATCTTGGTTGATTGCTTGAGCATTTTGAGTGGTTTGGGGTAATTGGTACCGAAAGCTGCGCTGATTCTTTTAACACTTAATGGAGATAAAAAAAATAATATCTGATAATCTTGCACTGGTCTCCTCTCCCTATATACCTGTGTTGTTGACTTGCCACTCGGTGATGGTCGAATCTTATCTCAGTTTCTTTCTGGATCTTCAAAAGGTCGGGGAGCACAGACATGCAGGGATGCGACGGTGAAACTGTAAGCCAGGCCAATGATTTTCCCTCATGGTAGACCCTATTGTAATACAGGGTCATGGTCGTCAGTGAACTTCATTATTTGAAATACTCGTTTGAAGGATATCGGGATGAGAGTTGGTCAGTGTAGGGCTTGTTATGGAGTTGAGTAACGCCTCAGTAAGAACAGGGTTGGCTGTGGTACTGGTCACTCGAGTCAGGCCTTGCTGCAGGCTATTGGCCGAGAAATAACTAGAATAATAAGGGAGAAGGTTATATATACATCTAGCGAACCACAGTCAAGGTACAATCAAAGAAGAATAAATGACAGAATCCGTGTTACTCATAGCTGTAAGGAGTGCCCTAAAATAACGTCGGTTCAAGGTCAGGGTTCCAATGTTGAAGTTTTAAGTACATGGCCCCATTCGTAACTTACCTACAATCATTTAAAGCTAAAGGGAATCAGGTACATATGAGGAATCGGAAGACATTCCCATGTTCCATCACTGACACAATCAACACCAAAGACCGTAAGGGTTCCATATACTTTGTAAACAGCACGGCAAGCCTTATCCTCAGAAAGGTCGGATCCAGGCAGATAGTAAATGGTGGCGCTAAATGAAAAGAGTGGGTGGATTGTGATCATCGACGATCTATTCCTAAGTGACGGTAGATTGCTTGTTGATATAACTAGTCTCTCATGTTACATGCATTCTTCCTGATATCCAAGGAATACCAACAATTTCTCACAGCCTGTGGAGTAATTCCTGACGAGAGAATCAGATATACCAACAACTTAGCCCTAGTTATTATGAAGGGGTCCTGACATTGCACAAACAGAAACAGGGGTTATCAAAAGCACTATCTTTAGTAACAAGTTTACACAGATTTATACTGCGTACCCTTTGTTGTGTGCTTTTGGATTTAGGGTATTGAAGCCATTGAATTTATCACTGACACACCATAAACCTACTACACGTAAATAACTTCAGTGCATAACATGCAAATCTTAGACGACCAATGATAAGGGCTTATCATATCTATGTACAAAGTCATAGACAATTTCAGAGGGCATCAAATAAGATTAATTGAAATGTTACATTCGCGTCAATGCGGAAGTAGCAACTAATTCAACAATAGGAAATGATCACCTAGTACTCCGAGGTATCGAGAGATAGACAATGGTATTACCACACCACAAACTGGTATTTACTTGTTTATAACATGGTGTCATTTCAGATGAGCCAATGTGAGCCAGTATGAGCCTGAGTGATCTAGCATGAGCTAGCATGAGCTAACATGAGCCACTATGAGCCATCATGAGTTATCTCCCCGAAGACCCTCACATCTTGTGAGGAGATGATTGGCGCAACACTAGAGACTTAGACAACTCGGGCATAGTTTGAGACAAACTTGCAGTAGTGGAGAAGCAGCCGAACGGTACAATTTAGTAACTCCCACTAGCGTTCCCCGCACAGTAGCAGTCTCTAGGACTTAGACAGTGAGCTGCGTATGCATATCTACATTAATCAAATTTAGGATAAACATGTGAAGTAGTTGTTCGAATAGCTGGTGGAGGGATACTACTCAGCGATTCACTGGTGTTTTGTTGTATATCTACGCAACAGAAGCAGGGGCCCTACGTTGTATTAGAGTATTGTACATATGCATATATTCCTTAAAGTGTATAGAAGAATAGCACCTATCATGTGTCCTTGACTCCTTAGCCATTCTGTTTTAAAAATATGATATTCGAGTATCATTCTGCGACCACATAACCAGTAGATTCCAGGTGCGTGCGCCTCATCATCTACTGATAACTGGCCTTATTTTGGCTTGGGATCATGTTCCAACAAAGAAGGGCTTAATAGCCCGCGTCACTTAATTACAATACTCTAGAGCCTCGTGGGGAATGGTCATTCCGGCCTCCAAGTTGGGATCCACCTGATAGGTCATACTGCGTAATACAATCATCGGTGTGATAGCTGGTAGCCGGCGAGTATACAGATATCTCGTGAGACCTGTTTCTTTCCTTGTCTTGGCCGGGGTATAAAAGAAAGGGATTTACTGCTACAGACTGGTTCTCTCTTACAATCCTCTCTCATCATTCGCATCATTCTCAGAGACCGTCGGGAAGAACAGCGGCGCCTGTTCGGCTTAAGATCCAGCTGGTAAGTCAGTTAATGCCTACTTATTGCCTTCTGCCCTCCATACCATGATTAGACACTATTTTGCCGATGTGAATGTCATCTATCAGAGATAATGATCACACTATCCTTTGCTTTGGAAGAGCGACATCGTCTGAGATTATCATCAAATCTTGCTGGATTCTGTGTATTCGTGACTGTTGAGTCTCGGTGCTAACGTTTTGAGTCCTGACTAGGTTCGACGCTGGCTCACGCTCTCATAGTTTCTACATCCCACAATGAATCAATATGTTTGTCCCCAAATTGCATTTTAAGTAAATGGCTGTTGATTCTAGATACCCCTTATGATATATTACGAAGATAGAGGTTGGGCGTTTCTGACTCGAGAGGGGAACTTCTAGAGGTAGAGCACATGCCAATCAAGCCCTGACCAGGAGCGAAGGAGACGGCGGGGACCTCCAGCAGACTGAAGTTAGACAAGCATTTCACTCCAATATACAGCAATTAAATGAACAGGCTGTACAATACTCCAAAGGGGCCATAGTTGATGTAACACAATATGCAGTTCCATGTTCAAGTGGTGCTGGGGTGTTCATTCACTAAGGCAGTTACGTTAACTTGAGAGAGAGGGTTTTGTACGGACTGATTTCTTTTCGTACTTCTTTTTGCTTGGGTTCTGGGTTGACAGTTTACATATCTGGATATGCTAGTAATGACTTTTTATGAAGCGGATGTCTTCCTGTCTTGCTCAGAACCTGAAGATCACCGTGATCTCTTTGATGGGCTTTTACTCTACGTTAGTCTTGTCATTCCTACTACCGTTATTCTTTCCTTAGTTTACTTCCTCTTTAGCGGACGTGGTGAAAAGTCTGACCACGCTCGGGTTTCATAAGATAGATTTTATATTGTGACCTTCGAATGAACAGGGATGGTTTGAAGAATAATCATATCTTAATTGAAAATGTTTGTTATAACACTCTAAGAATATATAAGGGTCGTGCTCGAATCAGTGGGGTTTCAACACAAATATACTGGGCCTAATGTGCGGGATATACAACTCTCAACTATGCTAGTGTCGAAGAGCGCTAGGAACATTTTCGCGGACGATATGCTAATGCCAAATACTCTGTGGAAATATCTAACAAGAAAAAAAATGAAAAAAAAAAAATTCAGAAAAACATACAACAGGAGGGATTCGCTGGTGGTCACCCACCCAACTACTAACCTCCCGGCGTGTGGCTTAAGTACGGCTGAGCGGACGGGAAGCCCTGTTCTCCACACCCTATGGTCGTATGTACTGGATTGTCTTGGGGAGTGGCATTTATTGTGCAGTCAAAGATAAAACGGCGCAAAGAGGTATGCCGACATTTATAAAGAAAAACACATACAGATAATATGGGGTAACATGCATGCCAAACATGACCGAACGGGTATCTTTGCAGTTCTCGATGGCGCTGGGCTCTATATGGTACATTGGTGTATTAACCATTTGTAATAATTGCGATTTCCTCCGGCACAAGATGTGCTTTATCAGTCAACGCTGTCATCTCCCAATGTAGCATCTATGCCGTGATCTCCTTGATTCTATCCTCCAGGGCCTTCATGTTCGCACCCACGATCGGCTCTCCATAGGGTTTGCCATCCTTGAACACAACAAACGTCGGCATGGCTCTCACGTTCATCTCTTGTGCGACCTGACGGTTCTTATCGACGTCCACCTGGAGGAAGCGCACGTTGGTGTAGGTTTCGCTGAGCTTTCCGACGACGGGGGCGACAGCCTTGCAGGGACCGCACCAGGTCGCGAAGAAGTCGATGACGACGGGACCGGAGGAGGTGAGGGCCTTGAAGATGACAGGGCTAGAGAGATGGGGGTTAGTGATTGAGAATTAATGGACATAGCATGAGGGGCGTCTCGTACTTGTCAACCTCGACGACTTTTCCGTGGGACATGGTGGCAGCGGGGTCAGAGGCACGACTCTTGAGGATGCGGAAAACTAAACTGGTCAGCCAAATCTAAGTCAAAATAGCATATCAAAGTGTGGTCATACAGATATAGATGGCTGCGAGGATAAGAATGTGTTTCAGCTCCATTTTTGTGAAAGTTCACACAACTGTATTGGTGGAGGACGAAGTGAGGTTCCCGTCAATCACTTCCGATTGGCGTTTTCGCCCGTAGGGATCCACGTGTCACGCTAGATCCAATACGGAAATTGACACACCGGTCACCGGTCATTCCATGTCTTCACAGTCAGTCCCTTGAACCTGACTGAATTAGGGTAAACCTCCGCAGGGAAGCTAACAGTACTATTGAATGCTAAAGCTCAAAAAATAGAATATATCTCTCAGCTCTTCAAATGTATGCAGTCTACCTACCACAGTATCTCCAGGCATAGCACTGATAATAGGTTTTCTCCCCTCAGAATATAAAGGTCCTCTAGGATTGAGATATGATCCGGTGTATGGTAAAGATTCCCTGAGTCTACTAGCAGTAATATCTGCTTGTAACTTAGTAAAGATCAATTGCAACAGAAAATGTCCCGTGTGACACAGCAAGAATAGAGACTTGTTGGGAGAAATCTTCTCAAATACCAACGTCTTTCTGTACATCTTCTTGGCGGTTGAGTCGACGGCATGACTTTATTGAAGAAGGGTTACATCCAAAAAAGCTGCTCCAGAAACCTTTCAATGTGGAGCAACTACAACTGCAACTCAAACTGTCAGTAAATGTTTTCTCCATTCAGTGGTGACATATGTCTGTGGTGTGGACCCATTCGTACCGCTCAGATGTATTTCTATATATGATTTAATGATATCTATCCAAAACGGTAAAAGCCAAGGTCTAAGATAACTAGTAGAGTTCAATATATTAGATATATTTTCAATAGTTTATACGTAGATTTCAATATCCTGAAACTCGCTTTTGCTGTGCAGGGTTGATTAAAGATATATAATCCACTGAACAGAACGTTTCTTTGATGTATGGAATCCTGGGGTTTGAACAAGAACGCTGCCAGCTGTGTTATATTTTCTTCCACAATTTAATTGAAATCACTCACCAATATGAAAGTCCTTCCTCTCCTTTTCATGATGGCTGTAGCATCATTAGCCGTCCCACTTTCACAACACGAGACAGAGGTTGGTGAAGTAGGGAATGATCTCTCAGAGATCTATGGGACAGAGATCGATAAGAGACAGAACGTGGGAGACAACAAAGGCGAGGACAGCGACGAATATGGTTTTGTTGACAGGTGCCCAGACGGGATGGTTGAAGTTGGCTTGCCGTCGGAAAACAGCTGCATTATAGTATGCAAAAGGGAAACAACCGACCTTGTTGTCCCCGTTCCTCTGAATAGAACTACCTGTCGAATTAACGTAAGTTTCTAAATCGATAATGCGTTGGAATGTGAAACAGATATATTTGCATAGCTTTCCTGGTTTTCGCTTAGAGGTATATGCCGAATAGGTATTTGCTCCTTACTGCAATGGCCCTTGTGTTGTCACGCATGTCCAGGACACAATGGGTGGAAACGAGGAGAGAAGACACTAGGAGTCCGGAAACCTCTACCCACAATCGACTATTATGCAGGGACTTGAAAGTTGTATCACCTTCCCTGTTGAGCTTTGACACATCATATCAGGTTTTGATCTAGAAGTAAATTAGATAGTTTCTCATGTGAGCTCGAAAGATATGCATTATCCCCCCTTGCGGAATTGCAACGTAATTGCAGCTGACTCGTCACATCAACACAGTATGGGCTATGACAATGTAACAATTTTCCATTTCCATTAGATATTTACTTTTGTACTATGCATAGAGCGAATTATCGCCCAGCCCAGTGGCTCATAAAGCCAATCTTTATCTAGAAAAGGAAATTCCGGGCATATATATCAGAGTACTTATTGTTTGCTTACACGAAAGTAGGTTCGGCCCGAGGTAAGGGGGTGTCATTTTATCCACAGGTTTAAGTTATTTGAAAGTGGATAATACACATGAAACAGAAAAAGCAATGCGAATGTCACCTGAATGGCTATATTCCCCCTATATTATTCCCGAATAAATTCATCCCAGCAGGCAGTCCAGTTGCCCAAGAGTCAAAGATCGCACCCATATCGTGATCCGCTAAGTAAGGGACATGTTCTGACGTATCCGCTCCGAAAAGACCCTGCAGGCAATCAGGTTCAAAGATCGATATCGGACCTGCATCGGTCGCGAAGTGTAGACTGTCCTCTAGCTGGTTGTAGGCCCCCACGCATGATTGCCTTGTTTCAACCAGGCCCTTGGCAATCTGCAAGAAGGTGGAACAGATTTGATACAGACGCTCTGAGCTAGGTGATACATATCGGATGTGCTGCAGACTGTCAACTACCTCGTAAAGAAGTTGGATGTCGTCCGAGCTGGTCGCTGCGATGGCGTGCAGAAATATGACGATGAAAGGCGTGAAAGAAGAAAATAGCAGAACCCTGTGGATGTTAGCTATACTCCTCACGATAATGGATCTTGCGGGGAGCAGACCAATTGGCATAATCGGCCTTGGAGTGGAAGCCAGAGGTCTGGAAGTTTCCGAAACAGCGTAGGTGGCTCTGTAGGCTAAGGCGCGCAACCCGAAAGCACTGTGAGCTGAGCTCGGCGCATGCAGCACCTGATGTAATCGGTGAGCGCAATAGCGATGTGAATGTCGAATAGTATAGTATATCCCAGCTATCTCTGCTTATTTTGAATATGTGATGGTTGTTTACTTTACTTGCATCGATCTAGAAGACGGAAAGGTTACTATCAGACAAGACCAATTCGTGGTCGGATATGATGTGCTTGCTCACCTCCTTGAACTCAGTGTACCATTGTTGAATGTCAGCTGCTAGTCCGTGTACTCGTTGCATTCGTTCCGGATGAGGATTCTTGGAGGCCTCTGCGGAATAGAGTTTGTCATATATTTCTCCTTGGATCTTGGCTAGTCGAATCCCCATGACAAAGGACTCATCCCACGGCCTGACCGCAGGATCTGTGGTGATGGCCGGGTACTGTGCATCAATATCGAAATCCTGCATGTTCGAAGCTCGCCCAAAGTACAACGACATATGCTTCTCAAAGACGTATGTAGTCCAAAATATTCGCCGCATATTCTCCGAATTTCCCATGTTATCACCGCGATACATTATTTCGCGATGGTACCCGAGCATCTGGCAGTGGCTAGCAGCTGCAGAGATGAAAGTAGAACATAGTAACGGCTTGGCTTCGTCCTGTGCCTTTATGAACTAGTCACAGTGGCATACGAGGCCAAGACGTCAGTCAGTGTTCAATGATGCTCATCAGTCGCAACTTACCCCCATAATCAGTGCGAATATACTTTCAAAACTAGGAATCGCCAAAACATCGTACGACTCGACCAAGGTATTGAAGTTTTGCTCACACATGGAAATATGCGCCTTGAGATCAAACTTTTGACACAAGGGGTTTCCCAAAATCGTAAATTCTTTCAAGAGGGTAAGAACGATTCCGTGCATGCCAGCTAGATGGCCCGTTGAAATTGGCTCTGTCGGGAAATAGACCCTCTGGCAAAGGCGCTCGACCAAGGTTCGATCATTTATCGCGTATGAACAAAGGAATATCGGACGATTAACTACAAATGTCAATCTGAGTAACTATATCCAATGAAGAACGATCCTATCATCTATCATCTAAGATACTTACCCTTTATCTCTTGTAGAATGGCAATGATAAGGTCGAGGGGTAATAAACGGTCCATCGTGGGCAAGGACCCTGCTGCAGGAGCTCGAGACATTCGATATTCTCTTGCAAAAGAGGATCTTGTTGGTGTCTGAAGTAATGTCTTCAGGTAGTCCAACGAGGACTTAAGATCTGAATATTCTCCGGCACCTTCCGAATTAGCTGTCTTCTGAGCGACATCGCTTGCTAGGAGAGACTGGCCGGTAAACGAAGAGATTCCCTCATACACACAAGTAGTGCCGGTCGGCTGCGGTACAGCTTCCTCACTAGCGGCCGGGACTTCATCGGGCACAGTATTTCTGCGATGCTCCGATATACTACGCTGAGTTTTCAACTGCTGTTCCAGCGAGCCAAGTCGCTCTTCTAGACATCTAATCTGTTCCTGCCTGACACACAATTAGTATCTAGTTCCCAACTGTCTATCAACTCAACCCTACAGATCTCGCTCCGGTCTAGGACGAGTTTCCGACCTAGGTCTAGGAGTGGTCTGTTCGCAGGTGATGCCGGACAAACGGCAATTCGAACAAGGGACGGAGCGATCACAGCGAACCTCAATTCCTTCTCGTTAGCTTCGGGGTTTTGGGACGGGTTCGGACGTCAATACCTTGCGTATCTTACACCCTTCACACTGCAAATCCGTTAGCTACGTTGCGTTACTCGGTACTATTTTCCGGGTTCATAGATCATACTGCACGAGGGATCACGGAAAGTCGGTGCCGTCTGGCTCGGATCGTCTCTTTCCTCTCTGGCCCAGCCATTGGTACGCTGGTGAAAAGTTCTTTACCGAACGATGGAGACGGAAGAGGGAGAATGGAGGACGAGGAGAAAGAAGTCGATACATCCGGTCCTCCTCGGATGCCCGGGCCCGCGGCTTCCGGCTTTCCACTAGTATCCGCGTTGTCGATTGGTTGGAGATCCAGGGCATCCGCAATTCAACATAGTATGACTACTTACTAGTATGGAGGCCAGTTCCCAAGGCCAATGTAGTGCAGATAATTCATTTATTTGATTCTTTTCTAGTTTTGGGCTGTATCTGTAACGGACCTAGTGTTTGGGAACGAATATCTCGTTGCCAAGACTGCGACCGCTTCCCTGTCTACGCCAGGCAACTGCAATAGTTTGTATAGAATGTCGTACGTACTCTTCTTTTTTATTGTTCTTGTACATCATTAAATTTCCATATCTACTTGATATGAATGAACGCATTACATTGACCTATTGTTGACGCAACTATCGTTGATATGGACTCGATTCCCCCTAGCCTCCCATGCCACAATAACCATCGTATAGCTACCTAGAAACATTTACGATGCACAATAGAAGGACCGCTCTCGTCATACTCCTGTTTCGTAATCCACATTTGCTGGAAAGTCGAGAGCGAAGTAAGAATCGAGCCACCGATCCAAACCGAGTACTTCCTTTCCGGCGAAGCAATGGTCTTGATTTTCATCGACGAAGGAGACAGGTTCACAAGCTCTTTATGCAAACGGTCTGCAATTCCCGGATAAAGAGTAGTACCGCCAGACTAGATAATAAGGAATGTTTAGTTGCAAGTATTATTTTACTTCACTTTAAGGAAGCAGAAGGAGAAGAACAGGGAGGGGTAAAAGGTAGGAGACACATACCATGACGATATTACCATACAACTCCTTGCGCACATCGACATCGCATTTCTGAATCGAGTTAAATATAGTCTCATGAATACCGCCTTGCTCAATACCAAGCAAGCTTGGCTGAAACAAAGCTTCGGGTGCCCGGAAGCGCTCATTGCCGATCGTGATCACTTGTCCATCCGGCAGCTCGTAGGATTTCTCGATACTGGAACTCTGAGCGGCGGTTTGGAGCTCCTGTTCAAAGTCAAGCGCTACATAACAGAGTTTCTCTTTGATATCGCGCACTATCTCGTGCTCGGCAGATGTGGTGAAGCTATGGCCGCGCTCTGCTAAGATCCTCGCCAAGTAGTCTGTCAAGTCACGGCCAGCCAAGTCCATGCGAGCGATGGCGTGTGGCATAGAGAAACCTTCGTAGATCGGAACCACATGCGTGACACCATCTCCGGAATCGAGGACAATACCAGTAGTGCGGCCAGAGGCATACAGAGACAACACAGCCTGGATAGAGACATAGAAGGCTGGCACATTGAAGGTTTCAAACATGATCTGAGTCATCTTTTCCCGGTTAGATTTAGGATTGATGGGAGCCTCTGTCAGCAGAACGGGGTGTTCTTCGGGTGCCACACGGAGCTCGTTAAAATAGGTGTGATGCCATATTTTTTCCATGTCATCCCAGTTGTTAACGATGCCGTGCTCAATCGGGTAATGGAGCGAAAGGACACCCCGTTTAGACTGTGCTTCATCTCCGACGTAAGAGTCTTTTTGGCCCATGCCAAGCATAATTCTACGAAATGTTTTAGCAGCTTGACTAGACCTGAAGTGGTAGACGACCGGGGATAAGGTAATGTCAGGGTAGTTATGTTTGTTTGACAAAGAAAAAGGGGTGGATTACCCATGGTGACGGGGACGACCAGTAAGGGAAGCTACGGAACATCGTCAGTTCTTATACATGCAATGAGCTCCTTCAGAGAAGAAAGAATTGACTCACGAAAAACGGCCCGGGGAGCATCATCGCCAGCAAAGCCAGCTTTGCACATTCCGGAACTGAATGATTGTTTTAGCATTTATAATCAACTGCCAGGAATGATCGTCATACCCATTATCAATAACAACGGCAGCAACTTCGTCTGTAAACTCATAAACTATATTAGCAATCTGTGACTTGTATGGAAGTTCAAAAGGTATGTATGCCCAAGGCTACGAGAAGGAAGCTAGTAGGGAATATTACCATCCATAATGATAGTCAAAGCAGATTAGCGAGCTTCGAATACAGAGAGAGTGGAGTATACCAGCGATAGTTAAATTGTGAGATCGCGTAGCAGTACTATAAGAACTTGATCGCAAACGAGTGCGATAACATACGATGTACTTATAGATAAAATAACATACTTGCCTAAACGGTTTACTTTAGGCAGCTCAAATATTGTTCATTACCCCATGAACTCGAAAGCTAGGTGAATTTGAAAACATAACAACATTTTCAGGCAGCAGAACCTCGGTGAAGTTGATTGCGCGTCGCAATCAGGGGGAGTTAGAGCTCATGATTCAATCATTATACCTCTCGGCATCCCGGATTGCGCGGCCCCGGGAATCCGCCAAGCAAATCAACGCAATCTTTCCTTAGGCATTCATTTTTCTATAGAATACAGCAGCCTAGCTAGAACAAATATAAAGTGAAAAATCAATGTCGGCTTGACTGAATTAAATTCAGGCTCTTTAGCAGATTCTAGTCCATCTCAGTTTCTAGCGATCAACATGTCGGTGTGTATTCTCGTCCTACTCTTTGAAGACTTTCGCTTACCCAAGTCCGTCTTATAGATGCCATCAGGGTATGCTGCTATAATCAACAACCCCTATTAGGGTATTGCACATTCCTAGCATCTTTACTAACTATGTTACCAATAGTGTTTCCATAGCGGATGAATGCATCATCGCCTACAAGCAACTCCGTTCCGGAAGAGGGGCAAAAAAGCCATCATTTGTGATTTACCGGATCTCAGACGACCAAACCGCTGTTGTAGTTGAAGAATCATCTACAGAACAGGATTTTGAGACCTTCCATCAGAAGCTCTGCTCCACTGTGGATAGCCGCGGCAACTCAGCCCCACGTTATGCCGTTTATGATGTTGAGTATGACCTTGGAGAAGATGGCAAGCGGTGCAAGACAGTGTTTATAAGTTGGGTGCCTGCTAGCACACCGCTGAAAGTGAGTGCACCTCCCCTTCATTGAGTTGCATATTCGGGCCAAGTCTGAGTAGAATATCTAGCTGTGTATGCTTTACGCGAGCACTAAAGAGCAGCTGCGGAGCGCTCTTGATGTCAAGTTATCCATCCACGCTGATACACCTGATGAGATTGAATGGAAGACCGTGCTAAGCGTGGCCAGTGGGGGTAAGGCTTGAGACATGAACTAAGGATTGTTGGTGCTATATCAGAATGTAATTTAATTGGGTCGTCATCTAAATAAACTGAACTCTGCGTTAATGTGGAAGCTTTCCCTATGAACAACGCTTTTGAATGCATAGTTCTTGATAGGCTGAAGCTGATTGAGAGCCGATGGACCGATACCGTTATGTTTAGTGCGTACAATGTGTGGGTCTGGTAGATGCCGTAGAAACTTTTGTTTAACACCGAAAATTGCCTTTCCTTTTCCTTTTCTTCATTCCGTCACCTCTTATCGGTGAGCGCGAATGTCGATTATGACTTCTGGGCGTTATGCGATCGTAAGCATATGATTCGTACCTCACCTAATGAAGTAAATATAAGTATATGAAACGAACGGGGACAGATCAGGGTATTCCTGGACACCACATGAAGCCCCAGGTGCCGGACTTGCCATTCCTGAGCTTAGATCAGTTTGAAGGGTCTTCCGATTATGCTTAATCCGCCAAACAGCGCAGTTATTCCCGTAAAGATAATGAGGGTGCCATAAGAGGTGCCATAGGCAAAGGCTGAAGGGTCATAACTCCATGAGCCCTTGATCAGGGCGTCACTCAACGGTCCGCTGACAACATTTCCGATTCCTCTGCCGGTTGCCAAGAAACTGAAGACAATCGAGGGATCCGCCAGCTGGCTCTTCTTCACCACCTCCTTCATGATGGCGGGCCACGTTGAGGTGAACGATCCAGCAAAAAGGCCATAGACAACACTGAACACGTATAGGGGCGCCAATGACATGGAAAATCCCCACAGAAAAAATACAGCTATGGTGCTACCTATAGTAGACACTAGGATACAGGTAGTCGCATGGTACCGATCAACCAGATGACCCATGGCGATACATCCAAAGACCGATGCAAGGTTGCATAAGATGACGGTCAAAGACGCCAGGATCGTACTGGCGCCCAGAGTGCGTGCGAAGGTAGGTAAGTAAATTGTTGGCAAGAAATACCCTAGGGCTTCGACGATATTGCCCATTTGGAAAATGAGGAACGTGTGCGACCAAAGGAAACTGAAGTCAAAAGTTCGGACGCTCGACGCACGCGAAATGGGCAAGCGAGGCTTCACATAATAGAGCAGTGGAGCAGCTAGCAAAAACAGAGCCACGGCCCAAATGCGCAGCGTGGTTTTGTGACCGTAAGTATTCAGGAGCCATTGAAGCACCAGGGGAAGTACCACACCAGAGACACCAGTTCCGGCCTATATGCAGGATAGTTAGCGTCACAAAGATGACAGGCAGGTTGAGAGTAGTGAAGAAGCGCTTACCCACATGATCCCAAAGGCAAGGCCTCTTTTGTGCACAAACCATTCATTCATGAAGATAATCATGGGTGAATAAGCAAGGTTGCCTCCGATCCCGCAGGCGATGCCCTGGGTTACAATAAGGTGAGTGGTGTTAGATGCGAAAGAACTCAGAACGAGAGCCAGACACATTATGAGAAGCCCGACAGGGGCGCACCACCGCTTAAGAACGGGGAATCCCTGTAGCAGGCCAAATGTCAAAGGAGAGATCATGTAGTTTACGCCCTAGAACATAGTTAGGGTATGCAACCACAACAGTCTTTCAACGAAGAAAACATTAGCGCACCATCATACATGTTCCAATCACGGCAGGGTTCCCTGAGCTTTTGAAAGGCTCGTGCGTGCTGTAAAAGTCCTGGAAGATACCGTAGGCGAAAGAGAAACCTGAGAGAGCCGTAAGAAAGGTGATCATGAGTGGAAACGGTTGAGGAACTCACCCCAAACAAGAGCCTCCATCATGAAGCCAGCGGCTAAGAACAACCATGCATCTTTTCCACCATCTACGGGGGGGAGTTGAAGTTCATTGTGTGGTTCGTCAGTTAAGAGGCTGGACCTGGTGGGGTCTTCCTCTCTCGTAGAATGCCGTGTTTCTAATTCCATATTCAGTCAGTCGCTGAGTGGAATGATAATACTCACTGTGGAAAGAAAGTCCACGTGCGTACGGCGATAGGATCAACACTACTACTTGGAGTCTATCAGAAGCAGTCTCCAAAATGTTCAATGGGGATGTCCAAGACCCTTGGGTCATGTGCACAGACCAAGAGCAAACAACAACAAAAGTATTCGGGATGACAATCCGATGGTCATGTTAAGGGCGTGAAAAGCGGGGTTTGTTCCCGACGATTTCGGGCTGTTTGATTGGCGGAGTAGTCTCGGTGAAATGACGTTCCTTTCAATCTCCATCCTTGTTGAAACTATTTTAAGCATGTCACGTATTAACCAAACCACGTTATTTATCTTCAGTCACCATACTTAGTAGACACTGTGGATTACTCAACAAGGCAAATAGAATGGCATCTCCTTCATACGAACGAACTCCATTCGGAGCTCCCATGTTGACGCATTTCCTGTTCGATCCCAAATATAAGAATCTCAACCATGGTAAGTGCATCAACATCGTGCTGTAACCTTGCATTATATATATGTGAACGAGACCCGAGCACTTTATGGAAATACTTTTTGTCGTTTTGTTCCTTGTTTGCTTTTTCTTTGCAAATTAATATCCAAAGTGCTTACGCGGTACACCAGGATCCTTCGGAACATATCCAGCCCATGTAAAACATGCGCTCCGCAAGTACCAGGACGAAATCGAAGCGAGGCCAGATCCTTTCATCCGCTACACTCATGGCGAACTGCTTGATGAGTCGCGTCTGGCAACTGCCAAAATTCTCAATGTCCCTGTGCAAGAACTAGTGTTTGTTAAGAATGCCACAACCGGAGTGAACACTATCCTCCGGAATCTTAGCTATAAGGAGGGAGATGTGATTATATACTTCGCGACCATATACGGCGCAATTGAGAAGACGATCACCTCGTTAACCGAAACCACCCCGCTTCAGGCAAGAAAAGTTGATTATATTTGCCCTATTAGCCACGAGACTCTTGTGCAGAAGTTCAAAGATGTTGTGGAACAAGCTCGATCAGAAGGATTAAACGTGAAAGTGGCGGTGTTCGATACCGTGACTAGTCTTCCCGGGATGAGGTTTCCCTTTGAGGAGTTGACCAGAGTCTGCAAGGATGAAGGGATTCTCAGTGTTATTGATGGCGCCCATGGAATTGGACACATTCCGTTGGATCTAAAGGAGTTACAACCCGATTTCTTCACTAGTAATTTGCACAAGTACAGCTCAACGGGCCCTCGGGATAGTTCGCAAGGAAGCTAATGATATTGTATAGATGGCTCTATGTTCCCCGTGGTTGTGCAGCTCTATACGTTCCGGTGCGCCATCAACATCTGATCCGGACGACGCTTCCAACATCCTGGGGCTTTATAGCAGATCCCACGTCATCCACAGCGGACAAGCCGAATATTCTGACGCCGGTGGGGAGCCAACGGTCCGCCTTTGAAGAGCTCTTCCAATTTGTGGCCACGAGTGATGATGCAGCCTATCTGACGGTCCCTGATGCCGTCCGTTTCCGCACTGACGTGTGCGGTGGACATGACGCTATATTTAAATACCTTGAGGAGCTCGCGATCCAAGGCGGTGACATTGTTGCAGCTGCACTCGGCACGGATGTCCTGCAAGAGCCCGATCTCCGTCCCGGGGCTAAGAGTAAGATCCGTCGGTGCGGAATGTCCACAGTCCGACTACCGATCGCGGTTGGTGGACAGAAGGAGAATCGAATGTTGTCGTCACCATATCCTCCGGTGGCTGCTGGGGACGTCAGCAAGGTGGTGCATTTTCTGCAGGTGACTTTGAAAGACGAGTTTGAAACCTTCGTTCCGATTTTCCAACATGGTGATTGGTTGTGGACGCGTCTGAGTGCTCAAGTATATCTGGAGTCACGGGACTTTGAGTGGTTAGGAGGAGTATTGAGGGGTTTGGTGGAGAGAGTCAGTAAGGGTGAATACCTAGCATAATCAAACTATACTGGATCGGGTAATGCTTGAGAGATGTGGCGTTCGCCATGACGGCCAGACCGAGAGGCGGTGCATTTGCAACCTTTGGGCTCTTGAGACAAAGGCTTAAATCATCCCACTCTAACTCGAAACTGCTTAGATTATGATGATCGAGTCCTAGTCGGACTCACATGCAGAAATGATGATGATTACTATTCTTCAACCTTTTGCTCTTTCTAGATTATTTTCTATCATTATTTCTACAATTTTTTTCATTTTATTTTTTCATTTGGATAAAACTTGTACTATAGATAGCCGTGAGATAATCCTCGGCGTGACACTAGAGTGATACTATGATATTTATTCCTGAGACATTGAGGAATCATTTTCGGTTCGGTTCAATCTGGCGATTATTCACAAATCTCGGCATAACGTGAGACTATTCCTATTTGGTAAACCTTGCGAGAAGACATTCATCTGCTACATTATTGGCCTCGGCCTTGTCGTTTTTCCTCCTCATTGATTGTGGGTCCCCCCCAAAAATGCTGAACGCGTTCTATGGTTGAGATTCGGCAAATGCTCCTACGAAGGTTACATTTGCTGTCAGGTGCGGGACCTTGCCCCTGGAACTCTTTGTCTACATTGAGGGTATATATAAAAGCTTCCCCACCACCCTGGTCGACACCCGCCTTCTTGGTCTCGCAAGTGACTCAACCATCATGATCTTGAATTCTTCTCACTACCCAGTCGCCCTGCTTGCAGGCGCTGTGGTATTCCTTGTTTATACTGTGACCGCCCTCCAGCGGAAATATACTCAATACCGCATAGCCCGCGCGAACAACTGTCAACCGGTACGTTGCCAAGTCAACAAAGACCCATTCCTGGGACTCGACAACATTCGCGACAACCTCGATGCTGCCAAGAAGCACATCCTCCTCGAGCGCTCGCGGTCTCGCTTCCGTCAGTTTGGAAACACCTTTCGCGCCAGACGTCTGCGGACCCCCATCATCGTCACGTGCGAACCCCAGAACATCAAAACGATCTTGTCCCTCAAATTCAAAGACTTCGGACTCGGCAATCGGATCGACGCATTCGGCCCTTTGCTCGGTCATGGCATCTTCACGACCGACGGCGACCACTGGGCGCAGTCGCGCGCTATGATCCGTCCGAACTTCGTCAAGGATCAGGTCGCGCATTTGGATATCTTCGAGGAGCTCATGGCCGATTTGCTGGCCTTGATCCCGACCGACGGCACCACGGTCGATCTGCAGGAGTTGTTCTTCTGTTACACGATCGATTCGGCGACGGAATTCCTGTTCGGTCACAGCGTCCAGTCCCTCAAGAAACGGATTTCGGGTGTGAAATTGGACGACAACGATTTCGCCAGTTCATTCAATTATGCGCAGGACGCCATTGCGAAAAATACGCGTTTGGGCCCACTGAGGCACTTTTTCCGAGATGCTAAGGCGGACCACTGCAATCAGGTGTGCCACGAGTTGGTCGAACAGTTTGTGGAAAAGGCGTTGAAATATCGTGCCAATTACGACGAGGAGAAGGCTGCGGCAGACGACGACGACGACAAGAAGAAGCAGAGGTATCTGTTTTTGCAAGGGTTGGCGCACCAAACCGGTGATCGTAAGCGGATTCGGGATGAGTTGATGAATGTGCTTCTCGCTGGTCGGGATACTACGGCATCGCTGCTGAGCAACATGTTTTTCATGCTGGCGAAAAACCCCCGCATCTGGAACAAGCTGCGCGAGGAGGTCGCCTCGTTGGAAGGTCGCGCTCCGACTTATGAACAACTACGCAATCTCACCTATCTCAAGTACTGCATGAACGAATGTGAGT
>NW_022475268.1:0-5795 GCF_009193585.1 Aspergillus caelatus
TTTTTTTTTTTTTTTTTTTTTTCTTTCCCCGTTGGTAGTCTATACGTGGGCTAACAGAAACTCCTAGTGTTTGAGGGCAAAGAAAAGGCCAATGAGGTGGCTGCTGCGGTGCACAAGCAGATTGAGGTGGATGAGAAGAGGGAAGGCCAGGCTTAGGTGCTTTCTTATATTGATACGCTGTGACATTGTCTTTGCAGTCTAGTAACTGAGGCGAGTTTTCGTATACACAAAGTCTAGGTGCAGTATTGAACTTCTTGGAAAATTCTTTCCCTTTCTTTCGATTCCGTCTTCTCCATTCTTTGATTTTGTCCGTAAATTTAGGTAAGGTTGTGTGCTTGTGGAATGCAGATGTGCATGGGAATGCTCAGTCACGGATGTGCCGGGATTTGTTTCCCATTAGAATAGCCTGGATTATACATAGAAGCTTTTCTCATAAGGGCTAGCCTTTCCTTTCATTTCATGCGGTGGGACTGCTAGTGATTCGTTCTCTATTAATGGCACATGAACTAATGCCTCGGAGCGGAAATTACCGAAATAACTGTCCAGATTCGGAAACGCGCCCTAAAGTGGCTTGGGCGCCCATGAAAAATTCCTGTTCAGGGTATGTTGGAAGTGGAAACATATAACAGACCACCGTTCTTCTAATTCCTAGGGAAACATGGTTCGTGAGTGAAACATGATCTTCAATCTCTGGGTCCTCGTGCTGGGACTAGGGCTATTTCTGGCTGTGGATGCGCGACGCCCCCAGCCGATCGGAATTGATCTGGGCCCTGAGTTACTGTCCGTAAGCCGCTATGGTGGATTGATGGTCTTCATGATATCGTTGGCTAATTAGTCCTTAGTACTGCTGCGTATGCCCACACGTCAGATAATGTTTCGGTGATCGCTGCGGTTACTCCTGGACCTGACGATATTTATGTTCGCCATATGTTTCTCCTCCGGCTGGAGTTCGCAGACCGTCATGATATTATGCGTCCATGGCGTAAACCCGCGCAATGGAGCTTGAAAGGATATTTATCCAATCTCAGCCAGCAGTGGATGACTGAACTGAATTCGTTTCTTGACAAACCGGCACTGCGGGGCTCACAGGTATTCTCATTTGCTCGCACTGTATTTCGTACTATCCTAGAGGCAGCCTCATACACTCGGAGGCTTGTCAATCCTAGGTATAACGAGGAATTGAGATTAAGCGATGTCAAAGCAGGATTTGTTGGTATGCTACGACAGCTGAAGCAGAAAGCTGCTACCGATAGTGATATTGACCTCAAGTATGCTGTCATAGCAGTACCTGAGTTCTTTAACCAGACCCTCCGGGAGATGGTGGCAGACGCAAGTAGGGAGGCAGGAATCAAGTCGGCTCTCACACCTGTTTCTAGAACGACTGTGTCGACATTTGTCTCTACATCCACGATAGCGAGTCCCCCGGGTCTGAATTATGCAGTCATAGATCATGGAATGTTTTATCTAGATGTTAGTGCTGGGGCTGACGGCGGGAAAAGTGAGCGGGAGCGCAATTATCAATATTTCCCTGCTTTGCAATTTGGCAGCACAATGATCGATCGCTATATTACGGACCGACTCGTTGATCGCGAGGAAGATCTCAGTATGGAGATCGCAATTGGGGCCTCTAAAACCGAGCTCTATGGCCCCGTCAGACAGGCCCGAACCTTGATCCGTGATGATCTTGATTCCCAGCTCCTGGGGTCTAAAAAAGACGAGGATCATCACTTTGATGAGTATCCTCTTGACCTGACGAGCTGGGGTTCTGGACAATCCCAGGCTGTTTTACCATGGGAAGACGTACATGCTGCCGAGAGACGTTTCGTTGGGGTAGTCGCTTCTAACCTGATATCGTACCTTAAGGTTTTGAGATGTGAGCTTTTACCTCATGCGACCATCCTAACAGTCTGAAGCATAGATGCTAATAGATGACTAGACCGCCGTTTACCTGATACTCCACTTGACAGTCTCATGCCCGACCACGTCGACCGAGTTGTGCTTCTAACTACCGGCCCTGATGGTCATCTATTAAAACAAGCAGTTCGAGAGGGTCTTGGGGACCACATTGAGATTATCGGAGATACACTGCGAGAGTCCTTCTCGCTGGCCGCGCTTGGAGCTGCACGTGGTGCTTTAGTTGCTATGTCGCCTGGGATATGTCGCAAGCCATCTGAACAACGTGGTGTATTTGACCATGAGCTTTAGAATGGTAACGAAGAAGTAACAAACCTGATTGTATTGTTGATAACTGAAATAATATATCTGAGAAGAAAGCACATAATATACCCCATATCCTATATCAGAAGTGGGCTCTTCAGGTGCCCGACGTTGCAGGACTGTCGGAAAATTCGAGGTTCTTATGGCTATGGAGGCCTTTACATCGGCCATTAGGCCTGTAGATATGTCGCGCGAAAGTGGCATGCTTCAGTTACATAGGGAAGCTCTCTGGAGCCACGAGAAGCTACTTTGTATGTAATGGGGTAAAAGAGTGGAGTGATGAATTCGCGCAAAAAGATGTAATATACAGAGTAATGGGCTCCTTCATTTGAGCCCAATCTTCAACCGCGCATTGCCCTTAAGATCGTTTTCTCAAGCGACCGTTTGCAACCCTGATAATCCTGTATTGTTGCAACCTCCGACATGTTCATGTCGCACCCGGTTTACTCTTCCTTGAGACCTGTCCTCGTTTCTGTATGCTCCTCACTTAGGGGTCGATTCACAATGAACACGCTTGCAAGAACAGCAACACCAGCCATGCAGGTGTACATAATCCACATGTTTTGTAAACTGGAGGAAAATGCACCTGCGACGGTTCGAACCTTGGAAGGATCTTTGAGGGTCTTAATCACCTCTGTGCTGGCAGCGGCGGAAGCGCCAGTCAGTTCTTCTACGATCTCATCCATCAGTCCTGCTGCTTTTAACCGGCTTCTCTCTCCTGCCATGCTATTTTGAAAGACCACACCGCCAACTACAATCGAGACCGACATGGCAATAGTGCGAATGAAGCCCAACATTGCCGTGGCACTTGCTGTATCATCTTGCGCGACCATTGCTTGCAATGCAATCAGTGGGGGTGCAAATAAGATCGCTGATCCTGCGCCGCCAATGACCTGGAAGATGACTAGTTCCACCAAACGGGAGGTTGGATTGAGCCGAATGAAGAGGCCAGTCCCGAGAGTAAGAAGGACAGTGCCTATCCAGATTTGCTCTGCATATTTGCCTGTCCGATGGATTAACCAGCCAGAGATTCCGCTGAAGACCCCTTCGGCCAAAACCAGGGGAAGGACCATCAGTCCTGAGCGCATCGGGCTTGCTTGCCTCGCGGACTGGAAATAAAGTGGCAGCCAATATTCACAAGCAATGAATACCTAGCACTGTCAGATCTGTCGGTTCATACCCAAGGTGTTGGTCCACCCGTAACTCACCGCACCATGGAATAATGTAACGAGTGATACGGCAATGTTTGATCGATGTTTCAGAATTTTGAGGGGCATGAGAGGGTATTTGGCGACATATTTCTCCCCGTAGAAGAATATAACTGAGAAAAGAGACCCGAACACAAGCAGACAAATCACCTGAGGCGAGTTCCAGGCAAATGCTTCCCCTCCAAAATTAAGACCTAGGAGGACCATCAGGGTAAACCCAATGATAGACAGACTACCCAGCCAATCGATTGCTTTCAAACCGTCAGTCACCTTGGTTTTCGGGTTGTGGACGTCTAAGTAGAAGAAGAGCAATATGAATGCCAGTCCGCAGATGGGCAGGTTTATCCAAAAGTTCCATCGCCAGGAGAGATATTCCGAAAATACACCACCGAGGATTGGTCCGAGGCCACCGGAAATAGTCCACATGAACTCCAGGATTCCCATATAGAGACTTCGGGACCTAAAAGCCTGTTAGGATAATTCTATTCGTCAGGAAATATGCCACGATATGAAGGTGTTGATGCTGACCGGACACTGAACAAATCGGACACAACAATCATGACCAGTTGCAAGAGACCACCACCTGCTATCCCTTGTAGCGCTCGACCGGCAATCAACATCTTCATGTTCACTGCGGCAGCGCACACAATAGAGCTGAGCAGGAACCATAGAACAGCAACAAGAAGGATGGGCTTGCGACCCCAGATATCAGATAGTTTTGCCCAGATGGGAGCCGCGGCCGCACTGGCCAGGAGATATGCTCCGCCAACCCATGTATAGCCACTTGCAGAATGTAAGCGCGAGGCAATCGTCGGTAGAGAGGTAGAAACAATCGTTTGATCTAAGGCGGCGATGAAAAGGGACAACTACAAAGTTGGAGTGTCAATGCCTCGTTCCGAACTGCCCAATTGTATGACTATGACATGCAACAGAAGCAGGGACCTTACGCAGAGAGCCACCATGATGGCAAATACCTGAACCTTTCCACGCTGTTCTTCAGGCTCTTCTGAGCTGCCCACCGCTTGTTGGATAGCTATATTGTTATCATAGCTTTGTGTAGGATTTCCCATCCTCATAATATCAGGGGAGCGCTGCCTAGTCGGCGAGAGCTCAATTCCGTCGTCAGTCATCTTGTGCAATTGTGCAACATTGAGGTTTTATTGTCAGATTGTATCGAGGAAAGCCTGACCATATGTAGACCAAGCGAAAGGGATACTTGCGAGTAGGGTTGTCTCTTTCTGGTGGTAAGAGGGATCAATACGAGGGACCCATCTGGATTACCAATGTGATCTTGCCTCGGCGTATGACAGATTCCGACGGGCCCAGACCTTTATGTGCATAATCAACTGCCATAGCTGTCTTCTCATTCTTTATGACGTTACTGCTTTGCCCTTCTCACCTTTTGTGGTTAGCAATGTCGCCGCACTACACGCTGTGCGTCGACGCGCGCACGTCACCCCTGTCAACACAGCTCTAAGTGCCCTTATGGAACCAACCTTCTGGTATTTCCTGCTTCAGTATCATTTAATATATCCTCCTAACACGCTGATTAGCCTGGTTATATGTCGCCTGAAGGGGTGTAGCACCCAAAGCTTGGAATTGGTCCTTTATTATCTCGTACTCAGGGAATTCATGACAGAGCCTCGCCCGAGAGCCCAGGAATTGGTATCGTAATTATCTGTCTTAGACTTCCGGGAAGGGGTTTTTTCATAGGAGGTCACCGACTTAGCGTACGATAAAGAGGCATCAATAGCACTGAATAGAATAAAAGTCTGTTTCACCGCGCCTTTCTTTAGAATAATCCCCTATTGTGTCTACCTACGGTTACGCTATCTCTTTAACCTCTTCTCTATTCGCTACATTACCTCTAGTACTTCTCGATTATCATCATCATCAGCTCCGCGCGGCCGAAGCATTCAAGCGGGACAACTGGCTTGGTATGTAGGCTCATCTTTAAGATGATAGTTGAGACGCAAGTGTTCGTTTGCATGAGTATGTAAATATTGTTCTGTAGCTGGGATTGCCGGTCTTGCCTAACGGATGCGTTTAAGCACGGTTCACCAGGTCAGTCGGCCAGGCACGAGGGTGCCAACACCGATTTATTAACATACTGTCGGATGGCTCGACTGTTCATTTGCATCGATTCGATAATAATAGAAAGGCAAGTGCATTTTAACATAAACAACATCGGAATAACCTAACCGTTCATGGTGGGCTGCCCACACACTGAGGTGGAGTCACGGAATAGGGCAACAGAACGAAATCCTCGTTAAAGATCCACATACAAGAAGTTGCACAGATGCTAGCATGGATCAAAGAATGTCTGGATATGGCTCGTGCTCGCAATAACCACACTGATTTCCCCGGGGG